>NC_133648.1:107692557-107700057 GCF_009905375.1 Apium graveolens | reverse complement strand
TTAAGTCCAAGTAGAATGTTTGGAAGGAAAAAAGAAGAGAACTCTTTGAGTTTGAAGAGTTGATATCTGCAAAGAAGTGATAATTCTTGTTCTTATATAAGCTCCTGGAGTAGAGGATGTGAGATGGGGTGGAGAAGCCGGAGCCCTTATGAAAATGAAGCGGGCAGGGGAAGAGAGCGGAATAACATTTGAGGAAGCTTCAAGGTAATCCCCAGAGTTGGTAATCTCAACCTCAACAACTTGAATTAGTGAGTGTTCTAAAGGCGTGAGCGAGACAATTGAAATCCCATTTCTTGGATTATCGTACAAGTATTGTCCAACATAAGGATAATTATGGACCACCGGAATTCCCCACGGTTCGCGACAGGAAGAAAAAGCGGGGTTTTACTCTCTGCCAGGCCCCGCCTTGTCCATCTTCATTGCTGTGTCTGGGATTGTGGAACCTGCTGAGACATTTCTAGTTGGAAATGAAGACGGTGAAGGTGAAAGGGGCAATGATGCTGTAGTAGATATAGATGGTGACGGTGAAGACAAAGGTGATGATGGTGAAGGTCGGTTATTGTCGCATGTTGATCTCAGGATGTTCAGAAAGTCGCTGTCCAAGGTTAAGTCCGGCATACCAGTCCCCCTAAGTTGTTAAGCCTAAGCCGGCTGTGTAAGAATTTACAGTGAATTGTCGTCCCCACTCCCACCCAAGAACAAGAACGGTTCGACGACCACCTATCCATAAGCGCTCGCCATTCATATAGAGAGAGGAAAGAGTTTTTGGCTATCCAACAGCCGAGTAGGGCCGGAAAGACTACTTTTAGTTAATCTATCTCTGTCAGTCTTTGCAGACTTCCTTACTTCTTATCCTCTACTAATAACTAATATAAGACAGGAAGAACAGCTATCTCGGCACGCATGCTTTGCTCGGCACGGCTCTGGTCAAAGATTCATGTTCGCGAAACAAGACCCATCGGCCGGCCTGGCCTTCCCTAACTGAGCTGAGTCTCGAGGGCGATCATCTACTTCCATTCTACAGTAGTAAAGCTAGCTATACGAAAAAAAAAGATAGGAAACTCCACCAGCCAGCTAGGAGAGTAGTTGCCCCTTGTCCCGAAGTAGCTAAATTGCCCGTTTAACCAAAACCTAGTAAATTCAAAACAAGCGCTCCCTAGGATCACCACAGTAGTTTAAATCGAGAGTCTGGTATATAACTATTGGTGGGAAAGTACACGAATTTTAGCTAATCAACCCGACCGAAAGACACGAAAGATAAGGGTCATGGGCGAGATCAAGTACTAGCTTGACTGACGTACTCTTAACTCAACAACCAGACGACACAGTCTCATTGTTGGACCTTAGTTAGACCAAAAGCGCTCGGGCCTAGTAGATCAAGGAGATAGAGAAATTCCCCGCCGGTGGTTGTTGGATATGAAAGGTAGGGCACTCTATTTCTAATGCAAGAAATTAATCAATCACCTTTTTTAGTAGATAGATTATTCCGTAGTCCATTTTATTGCCTTAATGGCATCAGTCTTATCCTTTTTGAGGAAGAAGGGGCAAATCGCTCAAGGTTAAAATAGAACCTACCCCGGAAAACGACTTTCGAAAACGATTACTGCAGATCGACATCGGAGGTGGCCCAAACCTAGGCTGTGACGCTTCCTGTTGAGTACACAATTAAGACTTGAAGTTCGTTTACACAGTACGAGAAAGACAATTCTAAATAATGGGACTCAGTCTTAAGCAACCCTTTTTATTCTATTATTAAATATAGCATCAACATAACAATAACATTTTAAAGCGATATAGACATTTATCCCATCCATCAACCGAGAAAAAGACCTGCGTTACACTAACTAGGAGCGCGCTTCTTTATTCAAAACAAAAATACATTATGAAACCCACATAGAATAGAAAAGGGGGCAGGTTTTCTAATTGTTTGTGTTCGTACATTTTTTCATTATTGCTGAAATACACAGAACATATGGTTGTTCACGCCTCCACTATACTAGTTATGGAGGGGATTCGAACCCATATTTCCGTGCGACTTTCCTCTTAGTCGATATCATGATGGGAAGACTGAACTATTCCCGGGGCGAGGAAGATATAAAGAGGGTTTCGGCGAAGAATGCTTTTTTATACAGAAATTCTAACTATGACTTTTATCGTGCCCCTAATATAGAGTTTGCTTTCGTAAGGAACGGTCTCAAATACATGATTTCTGACGACATATAGATCATATTGGTTGTAAGACCTAGGGAACTTTCCCAATTAGGCGCTAAACATTCGTTGAAAGGCCAGTATTTTGGGCTTGTAGTTGAAGTTTTTTATTGGTCGGGAATCCCAGGAAGAAATGTTTACAGTGGAGAATGAAGGGAGTGCAGCAGCGGGCTATCCTAGCCTTTTATCTTGCTCACGCATGGGCTATTTCTTTTCTTTCCCAACTCTCTCAAATAACATATCTACCGGGGGTATTACTTACAGGCATATGCCTAATGTATGGTATCTGTAAGCCCCCTTTTGTGGCGATATGGGCTCAATTGTTGGCCTTTCTTTAGTTCGAACTATAAGGAAAGGTTACGTAGTATCTCGACTGTCAAGGAAAGGAGAAAACCAACAGCAGCTAACTCAGAAAGTAGGAGAAAACAGCCATTAGTTCCATCAATAGGAGAAGAAGCAGTTACTCAATCACCTGTTTCTTTCGAAAGGTAAGGTTCAGAAAGTCGGCAAGTAAACTCCCCCTAATGCCCGATCAATAATTGCAATGCACTAGATTAGAAAGTGTCATCTGCTCTCTTCGATTAAGGTGTCCACGATACGAATACCTCTTTCCTCTAAATATCTATTTCCCTTTTCCCAGTCTTTTGTGCTGTAACAGCAGTCGCGTCTGGAATATCGAATCTAGCTCTTAGCTGGTCTAGTCCAACCCCTCTTCTGTCTGATGACAATCGGGAATACCTTGCTAGCGAAGTAAGCAAGAAGGAGATGCCATTATTTTTATTATTTTATTAAAAGGCATATCTATTTTCTCGCCTGTTTCCGACGGCAGTTTAGGAAACTGGAATTCCTTTAGTAAGATAGCTCATGAATGAAGCTTTCAAACCACTTCCTAATTTCAGGAGTTTAGGAGTACATATGAGTTCATGAGTCAATGTGCCCGCTGTGGTGTATGAGCAAGTGATCTGATCCTATGCGCCTTTCTCCTTTTAGTGAAAAACCAACCGTCCCTTAGCTCGTGTTATCAGAAGAACAGCGCCAAGTAACTTCATCCAGTGAAAAAAGAAGGATAGGATTCGAGGGCTTTAATGATATAAATCTGAGTTCGTTTGTGGTGAAGTCTTGGAAGTAAACTAGCTCGACCAGTTGCAACTAAAGATTTTCATAGCTAAACCGATAGCCTGGTGGAATGAATATTTACGGATAGTCTATATACACAAACCTCAAGTAGGATTTTTCATAAAAGAGAAACAGAAGGAAGAAACCCAAAAGACATCACAAGGAACTCATAATGCCCATATCGAGTGCGAAATGCTGTCTTCGGAATATCCTCATCTCTTACTCGTAACTGGTGGTAACCCGATCTCAAATCTATCTTCAAAAAGTACTTCGCCCCTTGCAACTGATCGAACAAGTCATCAATGCGTGGCAAAGGATATCTGTTTCTGACAGTCACCTTATTCAACTCCCTGTAGTCAACACATAATCTCATAGATCCGTCCTTTTTCTTCACAAACAACACCGGAGCACCCCATGGAGACACACTCGGCCTAATAAATCCCTTATCCAACAAGTCTTGCAGCTGCTCTTTCAATTCTTGCAACTCCAATGGTACCATCCTGTACGGCGCCTTAGAAATAGGTTCGGAACCTAGAACAAGTTCAATAGTAAACTCTACTTCTCGTTGTGGTGGCAAACCTGGTAGCTCTTCAGGAAAGACATCTGCAAACTCATTCACAACTGGATAATCCTCAATGCTAGGTTCATCCTTAGATGTATCCTTAGATGTATCCTTAGATGTATCCTTCATAAAAGCAAGATAGCCATCACAGCCCTTAGACAAAAGTTTATTCGCCTTTAAAGCTGAAATAATTTTAACCACTCCTTTTGGTTGAGACCCCTGAAACAAAAATTATGGTTGATTCACATCTCCAAAGATCACACGTTTTCCCAAACAGTCAATTGTTGCACAATGCTCACTCAGCCAATCCATACCCAGAATAATGTCAAAGTCATGCATCATCATCGGAAGCAAGTTGACCTTACAATTCCTATCTCCCACAACTATCGGACACCCTCGGTACTCATCAGAAATAATAACAGAATTACCCATTGGGGTAGCAATTAACATATGAGGATCAAGTAATGAAGGCAAAACTCCAAGATAACAAACAAATGATAAGGATACAACAGAATGAGTCGAACCAGTATCAAATAACACATAAGCTTCACGTTTACCCATAAGAAGTGTTCCAGAAAACGGTACCTGAATTAGCAATTAGCTGCCGCCTGATTAGCGGTCAATGCAAACACTCTGCCTGAAGGATTCTGTTGATGCTGCTGACCTCCACTGCCACTTCCTCCACCACCAGTGTTACGCGACACTGTACAATCCTTTGCCCTATGTGCCATACTACCACACAAGAAAGATGCTCCAGTCTATCTATAACAAGGCTTCCCCGGATGATGTCCACCACATGTAGCACAAGGAGCAACTTGAATCATATTAGGATTGCCAAGAAAGCCAAGTTTGAAAGGTTCAGAGATTGTAGAGCCTTCTTCGTCCCTTAGCGTAGGACACTAAGTAAGTAAACTACCAATGGAAGCTCTCTTTAGCCGATATCCGTAGTTTAGGCTTGAATGTAGCGTAACACCCATGGGATCCCATAATCGCGATAGATCGCATAATTTTAGCCATAGAATGGATTAATGGATTTGGGCTAGTTTATTAAGCTATAATAAGTCTACATAAACCTAATGCAATATTGATTACACTCCTTCTCCTGTCGAAACTAGGGATCAACCTGTGGACATGTTGCGCTTTCACGGGTCACAAGCAAGCCGGTAAGCGGATAGATTGGATGTGGATGGATACCTGGTCTGTCCCCCAGAACTGCTCTTGCTTCCTTCTGTTGTGCGCCTAGGCAGGCCAGCGGCATGAATCACTCATGTTGCCTTGGTAACACCTTAACACCTATGGAGTCCCATTCTTGCGATAGAATGCTCTATTTTAGCCGATTTGGTAAAAGACTTTTTAGATTCATCAATTGCACTCCTGTGAGATGAGAACTTGTCAAATTCTATGTGTAGTTCTATGTGGCAATCTGGTTGAACTTTCGTACTCTATGCCTACTACTTGTAACTTGTAACTTGTAAGGGAACATAGCAGACCTGGACTCGTCTGTACGGATCCTCTTCTTCTAGGAGGAGTGGTGATTGAACCATTTCTTCGCGCTACCCACTCTTCTCTTTCATAAAGGTATATGAATCTGACTTCATAGGTAGAGGGGGCCTATTTGGATCGTCAAGTCTAGTTAAGGCTTACTCTTTAGGCATTTACAAAGAAAGGTGTTCTAAGGCACCAGGGAAGTATTCAATGTCTGCCCCCTCGGCCCTGACGTATCTAAGACATAGTTCGTGGCATACGATCGAAGAAAGCTGGGCGGAAAGCTCGGACACCAACCTCAAAAGGCGGTGTTGACCCTGTTACAGTACAGGGGAGATCCGTTTAGCCAAAACGAGAAGATCTTCTATAGTCTAGTTAGGGGGTGGATTTTTTTCATTCCTCAATGGGTGCTGCTTTTGACTGCTATCTCGTATCGATCTAGTATTGTGGCTTACGCTAGATTGACTCCTTGAATACGAATAAACGTGAGAGCCAACCCCCGTTTTGTCTATATAAAACCTAGCCTTAAATTCGATCTTGAGTTGGTTCGAAGTTGAGGACTCAGAGCAGATCAACTCCAGGTTTGGTTCCGCAGCTTCTATAAAGTAAGATCTTCACGATCCGGTTGACTCCATTCATAAGAGATAGGAACGCACAAGCACAGGCGAGAGGTCTTTCAGAGCCTTCTGACAAGGGATTGGCTAAGATTTGATATTTGCTTTTGTCTCTCCCATTTCTGTGACCAAAATCGCTTTGACTTATTCGACTAGACGGGGAAGGTCTGTCCCTTCTCCACTGGAAGAAAGTAGATGATCACGTAGGGCGAATGAATCAAAGAAAGGGAAACTTCTCCATCCCAGAAAGCGGAGTGACTTCTTGAATCTTTGAATAGAGAGCCCCATTAACCAGACAAACTGGAGGAGACAAGCTACCTCACAGAAAGGATGACCAAGCTCAAAAATACTAGGAGGTTTTTGGTTCTGGGGTTGGAGATTAAGTAAAATCCGAGTTGGATTAGCTTGGATAGAGATTTCGAACTCTAATCAAGGCAAGGCATAATGCCAATCCGAGAATCCTTTATCAAAAGCCTTTTTTTGGGCATAACAAGCCCTGCCAGCCGTTGACTGGCATCTCAATAGACTCTAGCGAGGAACCCGGTTTGGCTTCAATTGAGCCAAGTTTTCGATTTCAATCAGGCCAGCAAGCCTAAGACGTCATAATGCCTTTTTCTTAGTGCTCATAGAACCTTCCCACAGGGATATCGCTATGTAAGTTCCTGCCCATTCACCAGTTGATCTGATTCACGAGTTGAAGTTAATCCAATGGATGAGTGGATAAGGAGAAGTTCGGGACAGATCCAGGAAAAACATGGAGAGAGCAGGGGACATACATATTTGTTTGTATCACCACAAAATGCACCTAGCTCCGCCGCTATCCTCTCCGTACCAGTCTCGCTACTTCTTTCCTCTCCTACCTAGTCGAGCCTCTTACGATCCTCTCTCTTATTATACGATACCACTGGGCTTCCTCAACACTTCTTCGAGAACAGCCAATCCCCTCGAACTGACTTATTCAGGATGTTAGGTGAGCTCGCGAAATCGTAAATATCTCAGCCCAGCTCTTCTACGCTCTTTTACGAAAGGCGATAGTCGACTGAATGAACGAGAAAGGGCACTCTCATTTGCCCAGTCGATAGAAAGAGAGCAGGGCTATCTAGTAGGCTCTTTGGTGAATGCACGGCTTGCTAAAGACCTAAAGACTAGGGGCATCGAATTGCATGTGTTAAGCATATAGTTGAAGTAGCATGATGTAAGCTTCTTAGCGCTTAGGCGACTACCTATAAGCTTCACCCTCCTTCTAAGAGGAGAAAGTAAGCAAGACTTTATATGCTATGACCTTTCTTCAGCATCAGAGACTTTTATGTTATTAGCATTTACTCCAACTCATTAATGCCATTTTTCATACCATACAAGGAATTGAGACTGAGAATGACACCTTATTCGCTCTGCTACAACGAACGAAATAGCAGACCATTGAGGGCGGCTCAAACCATCCAAATTTTCTTTTGCCCTGGCCCACTTTCTTTTTTATCGCCTTATTGAAGCAAAGTGGTGGAAACAGGTGATGAG
>NC_133648.1:107680057-107687557 GCF_009905375.1 Apium graveolens | reverse complement strand
TCTACATAAGCCAAAGCCCATAGCACTGGCGATGTCTCCGGCATAAATGCAAGGAGGATGTATAGCTGATATACGATCTTGTGGAACAGGATTTGATTCTGCGAGCGGTTCGGTACGAACGAATAAATTTCGAACAAAAGGGTCGGAACTCGCTGATAGGAAAGGAGAGAAAAACAAAGCAATGCCAAGAGCTCCATCAATCCGCTGTTCATCGATAGACGAAGCTCTCTCTTTATCATCTCGTGCCAGATGCAATAAAGGACTCATCCTTTTTCCTTCTCGCGAACCGCGGGAGCGCCTAGCGCCCAGAGGAGCAAAGCTCATTTTCCTTTCAGGGTAAAGCGGCGCATAAACATAAAAAAGGGCTGGCCCGTCAAAAGTCCGGTTCCTTCGCGAACGAAGTTCAGAATCAACAAAGGTTCGTAGAACGAAGGGAGTGTAAAACTGGGGTGCAGCCCTACTTTTTTGTTCGTAACGAGGGAGAGATAGGATGGAGTTCTTCACGAAGTTCGAGACAAAGGAATAAAAAATAGTTTCTCTATGGCCTCTCTTTTTCGAGTATACGGCGGTAGCTTCCCTTGTATTTGGGGCAAGTTCGCGCTAAATAACTCCAAAAAGCGCTTTCGGATTTGCTCCCGAAGAAGATAAGTTTCATTTAATGAATTTATAAGATCGAATATTTCCATAAGGAAGCCGAGGGGGGGCTTAGCTTACAACAAGAACTGGTTGGCTTTTTCTTTTGCCTACTTCAAACTTTCATGATGGATTGGCTTAGCTTAACGATAGAACTCCAACCCCCTTATCCAACTACAACTCTTCAACTGCCAAAGAAAAAATGTATTTCTTTATCCTACTGAAAAGAAAGAATTATATTAGCAATATTAGCAATGGCTGGATCAACGCTCGCATGGACTCATTAAAAAAAGACTATTCCAGATGATGTTGCAGTCTTATTTTCACATAACTAACTGTACACTTTTTTTTACTTTATTGGAAAATAAACACCGTAGGCTGTTTGACTCAAAGGGCTTTCGTGGTTATGCGCCCTGCCCCATTAGACCATTTAAGTGAAGGAAGGACCTTGAGTGCGCTTTTTCTTTTTTCTTTCTTATAGCTTTCTGTCCTAGCTGCCAGGCGGAAGGGAGTCCTCTGTGTATCTAGTATAGTAGACGACCATATCAATTCAATTAGATGTAGGTGCCATTCAAAACTCAAATCCAATTTCCTATAGAAAGAAAAAGTTCGTTTCAATCGAATGCGTAAAACTCATCATAAAGGCGGTGATCACTAATGCTTTGAGTTTGAGTTGGCTTCCGGGGTGCCCGGTGAAGAAGATGATACCCAATCCTCAAGGCATCCTTACTCCGTGGTGCGGCTAGTCACTATTGGCCAACTCCATCCGGTCGAGCTACCACGCTGATCCCATTCATTGCTTTAAAAAGGGGTGAAAGGCTAGTTAAAGGTCTTTTCGATAAATATAAATGACGTCGTATCTCCGGTCGAGCGGAACCAAGGCTCCTGGCCGATTAAAATAATAAATATATATGACCTATAAGATAAGGTGAGACCTCATGCTTGTAGCTTGCTGCTCGCTACTAATAAAGATAAAGAAATGGCGTGATAGAAGATAAAATTTTCCCGGTATCAACCCTTTCTTCCAGATCCTCGCCTCTATGGGCCAAATCACTCTCCTCGGGAGTTATCTCCTTGACTACACCCTCCTCGGCTTTGTTACCCAGACACTCATCCTGAGCAATCTCTTCCGGTTCAGCAGTGTCCAGATCTGGCATCTTTGCCTCTTCTTGTTCAGGGTCCTCTAGAACCGCAAAAAGGTTCGGGCTGACTAGGTCCAGTTGGGTCATTCCACTAGCACAACTAGTGTCCAGCTCCCCCCTTTGCCATTGTCACTGCTGGTACCTGACCCCTTTTTCCGGTCCCGCTGAAGGGGAGTTAGATAGAGGAATTTAATCTTGGCCTATATATAATAATACAAGAATGCTCTTTCTAAGAGTATAGTGAAAGAAAGATTCTCTATCTTCCTAGTGATGGGTACCTATAATTGGCTAGCCTGCCCATCTTGCTACGATGACATACTTAAAAAGAAGCTATTTTGCTTCCAGGACATACCTACTATCTATCTCCTTTCTTAGACGTACTTAATATTAATAGGGCGGGTACTCCCTCTCAACGACTACACTAACTAGGGCGGCGGATCTGGTTTCGAATCTTGTTTACTTTAAGGGAAGCGCATATCGGAAACAGAATGGACTGATAGATCTATGCACGAGCCGCTTTTTCTCTTATATAAGCTATAAAAAGTTCGCTTGTGCTGCTTCCTGAGTTAAAGATCAATATTTGACAACTATACCCAGCCCCAGGCCAACCTTAATAGCCGAATTAGCATCGATTGAATCACAAATTTACGTAGTAACTTAGATTTAGATAGATCGAAAAAGCTGTGAATAGGGCTTCAGTTCTTATTTTCCCAAGGTAGTTCAGTGGGCAGGCAACTCAATACAATAGGTAGCTCAAGCCGATAAAGAAGCTCAAACCAGGCTCAAGGGAAAGAGATGAATGGATAAGAACGAGCCCAGGTGCCATTCTCAAGTCTTATTAGGATTATGCTTGAACTCTTGTTCTCAAGGTAGCTACTGACTCTTGGAAAGGTATCGAAGTCACTAACCGGTACTATCCATTGGAATATGTTTCAGAACCTGGCACAGCCACTCGTGCAACGGGTGTAACAAACGTTGCCAGCAGATAGGCTAAAAAGAGGTTAGCCCTAGTTGATTCTGCACTCCCGGGGCATAGCGCTTGCTAAAGGAATGCTTACCGAGAAGCTTCCCGGAGCCGTTATGTAGCATCTGAGAACAACAAAGCAGACATGCACACGAAAAGCCTACGCATCGAATACATCTCGCTCTATCGAACCAGATAAACAGTCCAACCGGCTTCAGATTCATACTCGAAGCGAGGTCATGGCCATAGAGGGAAAGCAAATTCCAGGAGTTGAAGCTCCTAGAGGAGTCTAAGCTGGAGTGGAAAGAGGCGCGGGTTGCGCAAAGTATAAAAGAGATTAGAAGGCTATGATCGCCCATTTATATGAGCTAGGAAACCCTATAAATCAGTCAGCTATAAGGGCTGCTACAGGAAAGAGAGCGGGCTCTCCTCCAGAAGGATAGACTCCTATAAAGACTCGGGCAAAGGGAAGACTAGCTAGCAGTCTTGCGTTCCTCTCTTGAGGTGAGAGGAGACGGGTCAGGCAATCTCTAAAGAGGAGAGCTATGTGGTGCCCGCATCCCTTAGTGACCTCAGAAGGCACTTTACAGGTGATAAAGATCAGAGGGATTCCTACTACTAGCTCTTTTGGTCTGAGCTACGCGAAAAGGGAAGTAAGGGAAAGGGGAGTGAAACCAAGCGGTTCCACTCAGGTAAAGAAGACCCCGATGTTGATATGCTCCGGAGCCTTTTACTGACGGATGATTGCCCCACCACTCTTTAATCAAGGAGAGGCGAGACTTCATAAATTGGGATGGGACTATCCATACATTTCACTACTCCTTTCAGGCTTAGTTCGTAGTTTAGTTTAAGGAAGGCGACCAGCTCTTCTCAGAACCCCCGGGGAAACTCAAAGTTGTCTCTTGACCAGCTCTTGGGAATTCTGTGATATTAGTAAGCTAGGCCTATAGAGTTGCTTTGGTAAACAAAACCCCTGGAATTGCTTGACTTCTGCCTCTCATTACTTCAATTGGCATTGTAGCACGAGTGTAGGAGTTGTCAAAGAAAAAAGATAAGAGACTCACTCACGGAACACTTTCTATATCAACGAAGTTCTAACCTCTGAAACATAGAGATATCAGCTGCTCTTACCTATTACTCTATTACATCTTACTCATAGCTAAAAGCAATTTACTCATACCTCGCTCTTTTCTCAAAAAAAAAGCTAATCTACTTAGCTTGAATACGAACTCGAACAGGGATATTCCATTAAGTTCAGGGATTCACCCCGTCCTTCTTAAGCAACTCTCACTCTTTCTTTCCACCGGATACCCTTGGCTCAGACAACCACATGATGGAAAAAGTTTTATGATAGATTGATCAAGGAAAAGCAATATCTATGAGCTGATCTTCCCTTTAGGCTGAGGAACGTAACTAGTTTTATTCCTTGAAGTCAGTCTGCCCAGGCATTCACCCAAGCACCAAGCCGGAGCAGAAGGGAAAAGCCAAGCCAGCCAAAGAAAAGAGGGATAGGCATGATTATTCTATTCTAAAGGTCAAGATACCTCCTTGCAACCAGAATCTCACAAGTCAACTACCTCTCCATAGCCTATGCGACTAAGCAAGTCAACAGTTTGTTAACAAGAGTGGCATATCCGGCTACAATCTTTAAACATTTCATCTCCTGTTAGTCGAGCCTCCCTCCCAGGCTGTGCTTTTCTTCTAGAGCATTCTTGCCAGCTGGAAAGCATTCTGAGAACTACTAGCGATAATATACGCCCAGTGTCGCCGGGGGATTCTGTCCTTCTCCGCTTACTAACTGAGTTTCTTCCAACAAAGTTAGAATCTCACTCCGCCTTCGCCGGGGCTAGCTGCGTGGCTTCAACCCGTTCGCTCTCAGAATCACATCCAGATGCAAGAAAGCTATAGAATCAAGCTAGGAAGATGTAGAATCAAGCAAGATTGCTTTACTACGAGAACAGGAGCAGGGCTTGAACCTGCAGTTTCCCATTTCCTGTTTCAGAATTTCTAACAAACATTATTGCTTTCTTTTCTTATGATATTTCTAGTTAGAGAGAATCAATTCAATTCCTATGGTCGCCATGGATGAAACGATTCTCTCGGGAATGGATCTTAGCACCCTTGATTCTAAATTATAAGGAGCTCTCCCTTGCCTTTGTAGATAGATACAAGGATTCGATGATATCGGAGGACCAGTTTCACGAAAGAAAAGCGTTTTATAGTTCTGTGTGATAGTGTTCTTTATACTTTTTTAAAACAACGGTTCAACGCTCATTGACAGGGTTCAAAGAAAGGGTGGGAAAGTCAGGAAGAAACAGATGTAGAAATAGAAACATCTTCCGAAACGAAGGGGACTAAACAGGAACAAGAGGGATCCACCGAAGAAGTAAGGAAATGAGTGGCAACATCTCGATCCTAGAAAGCAAAACTTTCGCCCGCTCAGCACGTACTTCACCGGGATTTATTCTTACAAAAAGAAAGCATCCACCGACTGACTTACTGAATCTCAAATCTATTTTTTTGTGTTAAGCATATAGCTAGCGTTCCTTCTGAGCCAGGATCAAACTCTTCTTTTGAGAACGAAAGGAGAAGATAACTTCGTATTTTGGTAACTCTCTAGGAGTCATGTGTTTAACCTTGAATGCTATTAATAGATTCTACAGCAATAGTCCCTCGGACTCGGAAAGTAATAACGAAAATGGCTAACCTAATAGCAGATTCCGCGGCTGCCACCGTTGGAACCAATGAAGCAAATGATTGGCCCATCATATCATCCGAAGAAACGGAAAATACCAAAAAGTTCAAATTCACAGCTAATAACATTGATTCTATTGGCATTGACATAATAGGAATATTTCGTCTATTAAGGAGGATTCCCCGAATACCTGAAATAGAGATGATCATAGAAAATGTGAAATATTTGATAGGATCCGTTTCGGGAATGTAGAATGTCAGAGAAATTCAAATGAAAAACGACCTATTATCACCCAACTCACATACCACTTGAATCGGCGAACAACCTCCACCTTCCCACCCTTCTATTTATCTATTTATCGTTAAAGATAATTTTATTTATGAAAGGATAATTTTTACCAAGTCCTTCTTTCTTTTATGAAATTGAATTTCTTCTATAACAATAGGATGCTATTGCTTGCTGGCTACGAATCCCATTTCACGAAATTACTTTCCTTTCTTCTACTCAAAAACAAGCCTAAAACACGGGGTTTGGGTCTTTTTATCACATTGAGATGCCGCCTTAGGAAGAGAAATCCAAAACAAGCAAAAATCCCGGGAAAACGCTAACTTGTCCGATTTGAGATCCCATCTACGAGCGGAAATGGACTTGCAGCCTAAAATCCCGCGAAAATGAAAGTGAAGATGGAAGACTAGAGGGCGAAGATAGGAAGGCACTTCTACTCAAACGCGGGGATTCGTTTAGTGGGAAGAAGAAGGAAAGGCAATCGAGTACTACCTTCTCTAGGAGCAGGAACTTGAATGGGACTCTTTCTTAAGGCTTGAAAGCTTCAGTGTTCTAGTTACACCAGTTTACTTCACTTCGAGTTGCTCTGTCCCGTATCCCTCTGAAAAGATGTAGTTAGATTTTCTAGTGTTATAACGTGGCTAAGCAGTTTCCCGGCCATACCATAGTTCTTTCAGAACCTAGCTGTAAAAGGGGCGGTTTCTCGACAGCCGTGTAAAAGCAAACGAAGGATGGCCGTCAAGCAAGTCTGTCTGTTGGTGTAGAGCATGTGCCAGTTGTTGGTGTGAGCCAATGGTTAGAAAAAGGGGAAAGCTATGAAGGTAAAGGTTTCAGGTGAAGTTCCCCGTTAAGTAGGAAGGTTTGCAGAATAAATCCCCGACACTGAAATGAGTTGTTGCTTCCCTGAGCTGAAGATGCAGAAGCAAACCTGAAAGCCTCTATAGCAGCTGATTCGGATACCGCATAATAGTCTTTTTGCTGTAAGGATTAGCATGGGTAGGAGCATAAGTCCTGCAAGCTAGAGCGAATTCCTTCTCATTGCCAATCCGGTGCTGTAACCCTGTTTCAAGTCTCTTGTTAATGTCCCCATCGTAGGTGCAGTTTTGTACCCCGTTGTTGCTAATAAAGCAAGGAGTCAGCGAACGAGTGGTGTACACTTGTTGCTAATCGAGCAGGTGTGCTGCCGAAGGCGAAGCACACTGGTTACGGCTAATGCAGCTAATCTAGCTGGCAGTTTCGGGGAGCAGGCAGTTTTTAAATCTTGGGGAACGGAAAGCGTTGCCACCACCTTCTAGCACTGAGGGCTCCTTCTGTAGAACTTAAGCAGTTACCCGCACACCTTCAATATGTCTTCCTGGGACCATAAAAGACTTACCCGGTAATAGTATCGTCAGCTTTCACTCACTTAACACTAACTTAATCCTTCTTCTCTAGTGTACTCTCGAGCTTTCAAAAAGGATCTTAGCCAAACGTTTACCGTCTTCGCGAGACCATTTCGGTCTACACATGGCTAGGCACTTTGGTCATTGGTTTCTCGATAAAAACTCTCTGACGTCGAAGATCTCACGAGCAGGACTGACGAAAGTCTCTCAAGTGATTAGGCGGGGACAGGATTCGAACCTGCAGTCTTCAGGTCATGAGCCTGATGAGTTGACCATTCCTCTACCCCGCTTCTTCCCCTTCTCTTTCTTTCACTATTCCCACCTAGGTCCCCGGCTTTGGTTGCTTGGCCGGGATAGAACCAGCGCTTAGTAAGCGGCGGCGATAGCCCCTTGTATAGG
>NC_133648.1:107657557-107675057 GCF_009905375.1 Apium graveolens | reverse complement strand
CAGTACCAAAGGCTGCTGTTTCATAAGGGGGCTGTTCATTACAAGCTATCAGCGCTGTCTTAGATTGAACGGCAATAAGATAAGTCGACGTTCAATCTCCAAGGCGGGTTTCCATTGAGAACGGAATAGTGTTCGTGCCCAAAGGTGAACAAAGCCCTAGCTTCTAGAGTTCACTGCTTTTTACAGGCCGGAGGAGGGCTTATACTGCTCGCCTTTGTTTGATATGTGTCCATTCAGTACCAATACAAACTAAAACTCCATCAAAGTAGAAGGGCCACTATAGAAGCTAGAAGTAGCCTCTTTGTCGGCCTAACCCAAAGCGTCACGACAACATAAAATTAGCCTTATGAATGGAATCTTAAGTAGGGGGCTTAGCCCGCCCGCCTACCAATCAAAGAGGCTGAGAGTAAGCGTAAGCTCTCCCGTAAGCTCTTCGAGCTTCCCTTCATTCGCTTCGCGGGAGCCGCACAGCACATAGCTGGAAGTCAGAGGGCCCATACTACCTGCCTAACCCTTCGCTCCGAGGGACCGTAGATCGGAAAGCGCCTTCTAAACCACCACATTCATCCAAAAGAGAAGGGAAGGGGCCTATGTATTTGCATGACCCCTGCAGATTGAAGCCTATCTACACCCGTAGTCAATCCCCTAGGTCTTGCCACCACGCCGCAGAACGGGAGCTCGTGTGAAACCTTTTATTTCTGGCGTAATCGCGGTAAAACGTAAAAAAAGATTATGGCCGCCTAACATGGGGGCCGTAGGTACGATAAACTCGGCCAAAATATGACACCCGAAGGGCCTGGCACGCACAATCCTATCCGAATCCGAGTTTACCCCTTGCACGCACTTCGGACAGCCGTCCGTAGCATCATAAGGAGGACCCCCCTTTCGAGGTACAAAAAGAGTACGGTACATAGGAGGTTGGTCTTTCTCAACGTGGTGTATAGCACGAAAAGCCTTTCGATACAAGATAGGGCCGTTCACATGAAAGAAACAAGTGAATCCTTTCTTCTCTTCTTTATCTTTCTCGAAGGGGAAAGATAAAGAGGGTCTTATGGAGGGGAAGGGCTTGGGCCTACCTATCCCGATAGAACCCCATAAAGGAACGGGAGTTGTTGAGAGGTTCCATATTACCGAGCCGAAGGGCAGCACTTTTGTACGTCATCGTAGTATGTCACGTCGTCTCATCCCCGCTGTATCGTAGAGTACCTATGCACTATGTTCCGGTTCACTGATAAGAAAGATAGAGTCGGGGTGGGGGTCTACGATGTGATACTAAAGTATGACCGGGGAAGATACCTGCTAACTATGGGTAGGAAGTAGGAACCTTTATGTAACAAATTTCGGGGGGTTACAGATCTCTTATACTACCATCGATCGACAGAGCGGAACGACCAGAAAAAGAAGTGAAGTTAGAAAGCCGTATGATAGGTGGTAACTATCTTGTACGGTTCGGGGGGTAATCGGCGTACTCCGGGGGGGAATCTTTGGCTCTATCGAACATACAGGGAATTGGAGGTAGCATTCCACCGATGTCAAGTCATGGACTGGTTTCCTCAGCCCTTTTTATATGTGTTGGTGTTCTATATGACCGACATAAGACTCGACTTGTTAGATATTACGGAGGTTTAGTGAGCACCATGCCGAATCTCCCTCCCATTTTCTTCTCTTCCACTTTGGCCAATATGAGTTCCCCTGGTACTAGCAGCTTTATCGGGGAATTTCTCATCTTAGTAGGAGCTTTCCAAAGAAATAGCTTAGTAGCCACATTAGCAGCGCTTGGGATGATTTTAGGCGCGGCGTATTCCCTTTGGCTATATAATCGTGCGGTTTCTGGGAATTTAAAACCTGATTTCCTCCATAAATTCTCCAATCCAAATGGCAGAGAAGTTTCCATATTTATACCTTTTCTTGTTGGAGGGGCGACCGTCCGTTAAACTACCAAAGAAAAAAGGGTAAACCAATGCGATCATGACATTGTAGGTGCTTGCGATGGGACCGATGCGACTTCCCTCAGTTGGTTTGGATGGCATAGCCCGTTGCAGAAGTCCCCCTTTTTATTCATTTCTTTAGTCTTTAGGGAGCCAAAGCTTTACTTTACTAAACTAATAAAATAAGGCTCGCGCAGGGGCGCTCACATTTTTGGCGGGGCCGTATCTTGCTGGGTGAGACCGAGAGAAAGAAAGGACGGGGGGCAACCATGCATGGTACTTCTCGACCGTGTCTCCGAGGGACAGTTGAACGAGCGACTCATGAATGCTGCCGGGTCGGACGAGCCAATAACTCGAACGTGTTCGGTCTTTTTTTAAGCAAGAATCACGGCGTTACCCTATCTTCACCATGATACGGACTCCAAGTTCTTATGGCAGAGCATGAGGAGATTGATCATCAATATGATTGATGATGGGAATGGAAACCAGAAGCGCGGCTGGGGTCTTCGTGGTCCACAAAATAATAAAACCATCAGTAACAGTAACGTAAGCATGAGACTTTTTGGTAGTACCGGTGAACCAGATGGCCGCGGCGGTGGAATCTGGGGCGGAGGACTTGTAGTATCTCTCTAGATCTGGCAAAAACGAAAGACCCCCTAACATAATTCGAATGGAGGCTGACCGCCGAGCCCACTCTGGCCTCGCGGGGCGGGCCCTTGTGGTTGCGAGCTGGAGCTGGCATAGCTTATGGCTAGAGCAATGGGGGGGCCCCGGCAGAGAGAATAGCAAGGATAACGAGCGCTCCGCCCACCAAGCGGGCGGCAGGAGCAGCGGGCAAGTGCTTGGTAGGCCAACAGCCCAGTGAACCGGGCGGGGCACTCGACGAAGGGGGCACACTGAGCAAGTACGAGAAATTGGCCCCGCTCATCTTTCTTAAAACCAAGGACCTATGGAAGTCGGGGCTCGTCCCCGGTCAATATTGGATCCAACAATAGGGGGCCGTAGCACTGACCTCTTTTTTTTTCAATACAATAGGGGAAAAGATCGTACAGTTCCTTACCGAGACAAACTCTCAACGGATCCTCCGCGCGCTGGGCATACCTCTTTCCGTGCGTCTTTCTCGTGGCGGGAACAGAACAACAGGGAAAGGCCCAGCCGACCGGCCCAAGGCTCGAGGGCGAGCTTTATTTCTTTCAGATAGAATGGGGAGTGAATCAAAAGGCTTCCGTTTTTGGTTTGGGGGCTTTCGGGCCCCTCTCGATCTTTTTCGTAGTTAAGAAGGGGGGAGGAGTCTAAATCAATAGACATTAATGAACCATCATTGATGGACGTTGCACATGACACGATCAATTCGACTCAAGGTCCGGCGCTAATAGAAGTAGCTTACTCTCCTAGTAGCGAAGGAAAGGGGGCAGGGGCCCTGTCGTAGTAATCGTGGGCAGGTCTCATGAGATCTATGCCGGCCGTCGGAATCAAACGAAGGTTGAAGGACCATTCGATTCATTAAGGGGCATAGATCTAGGCCTATTTGTTTGTTCGGTCAATCACCAAAGGCGGGGGGGACCACTGTGGACGAGACCCCCGGCCTCGATTCTTTTGCATAGTCCGGGGGCCGGCCGCGGTGGAGCAGCGGGGCATAGCGGCGCCCTCGCCTGGTGCCATTCCCGGACCTAGCAGCAGACGGGCGGGGCGTGCCTGAATTCAGACCGGACCAGACTCTTCTTTGTTTCAGCTGCTCCCGCGCACGCAGACCGGAAGATCTCACTTGTCCAGTCCAGGACAAGTACGTAGAGATCTTCGTGGGACCGCGGAGGGAGTCTCCATCGATCTTTTCTAGGATTCCTTATCACGCCACACGTGGAGATCTTTCCATTGATAGATAAGGGGGCTCCCCCCTTGAACAGACTCTTAAAGGTTACTACCTACTTATACGGAAGAGGTGTACTTTGTGCCGCCCGGAGGTCATATAGATCGGAACCCGGAGCGATAAAAATGAAAGTCCTACCCACAGTACAACTACTGGCCCTTCAAAAAGGCTTTCAAGTAGCGCCCTTAGAATCTAAGCCCTTTTTAGGCCGTGTAATAGGGAGGTGTAAGGCATTTGGTACTTCGGTAGGGCGAGCAGCCCTTAAACCCAAAAAGGGTTTTGAACCCCTCCCCTATTTCAGCATTTCATTTTCTATTTGGCCTGCTTCAAACAAAATTATAAAAAAGGGTCGGTCAATAGCATAGCTCTTTCTTTCCCCGGTCTCCTAAAGGCCTTCGCTTTCCTAATCCGGTAGGGCCGGGCGGCTTTGTTTGCCCCAGCTTGGCGAATCGCATCCCCGCGCAACGACATTGTTTGTGCACCCCTTACCGTTCTCGCTCAGTGTTTGCAACGGCCGGGAAGGCAGTCGTAGAAGCAAAGCCTATCGCCACGCCGACCATCAAATACGAGATTTGGCCCCTTCTCAAAGATTTGATGGAATGGCCCAGCCCGCCTAAGAGCGCTTATGTCATAGGGGCATGGCTGGAAACAGGCCTTATGATTTTGATATCCTATCCGGTAGGAATAATAAGAATGGAAAGTCCAGGTTGGTTGGTGAGCCTAGTGATAGGAGACTATCTAGCTTGGTTCGGAGAGCACTTCTTGGGTGAAAGATTTTTTTGTTGCTAAATGTTACGGCCTAAATGCTGAACTATTGACCCTACTTGTTCGGATGGGTGTTGTAATAACCCCAAAATTTTTCAACTTTTTGTAACCCTTGTGAATAGTGTTTTAGCTGAATGAGAAAACTTTTCACGCCACACTATGTAGGGGTTCTGTTATGGATATTCTGGGATATTATTAGTACTCTATGAAGTATATAAGTGTATGTAAATATCGTCAGAATCCAATTCCGAACACTTTGGTTTTTCCCGGAAATCCACAAGATACGGAGAGAATTGAGTATAAGGTAACAGGATAAAAAGGATTTAAATTAAAGGATTATGATAAAGGATCATAAAAAGGAATATAATGTATTGAGAAAGGTTAAGGGAACCTAAGTAATAAGATCCCGGGTATGATCCTTCAAACGATAAACGAGAACGAAAGTTAAGCGAACCGTATAACAGATCAACGGTCATTAGGTAAACGATTAGGAAGTTAATCAAAGGGATTAATGGGAATGATGTCATCCAACCAATAGAAAGAAGACAAGGAAGGAAGGATGACATCATGAGGATGAGGTAAGCATGACATGGGAAGGAAGGAGGTGTGGTTGAATAAGGACCACACAAATTCAAGGGCAAGGTAGTAATTTGCTAAATCAAATACAAATCAAGCCAACCAAGCTAGCAAAATCATTTCATCAAAAATCAAAAACAACCAAGGCATTTGTTCTTCATCTTAGCTCTCGGCTTTTTACATTTTTAAAGGCTAGATTTTTCAAAAATCAAGATCCAAGCATCCTAAATTGGTAAGAAAATTCCCTAATCATCTTTATGCTTAGTTATGGCTATATCATGAGTTTAAGCCATTAATTCTTTCTCTAACTTCTTCATTTAATCAAAGAAGAAGACAATGAATAGTGTTTTCAAGTTTTTAACTTGAACTTTTTCTTGTTTTTCTTGAAGATCCAAGCTTTCCTAAGGCTTCTCAAAGCTTCTTAAGGCTTCCTAGCTCCACCCACCACTTCAAGGAAGGTATACCATTTCCAAACCCTAGGTTCATATATATTATAAGGTGATTTTGAGTAGTGGGTTGATATTGTATCTTGTTGTTATGATTTAGAGTTTGAGATTTGGAATGGTAGTGTAATGGAATGGTAATTTTGTGGTTTTGATTTAAAGAAACTTAAGAATGATTAAAGTTAAGTTTAAGCATAAGTATGAAAGATTAAATTGAATTGGTTGGGGTGGTTATGATGTGATAAGGATGGAGGATGGTTGTATGTTGGATTTGAGGTTGATTTGGGTTGATTGTGGATGGTTTAAAAAATTGGAAATCGCGTAAACATAGCCGTCGTAACGTCCGATTTTCTTTGGACTGTTTTTGTGCATAGCATTAGGACCCGAGAACCCCCCTGCTAGATTGTGACCACTGCCATGTTTAGATAGCTCATGTTACGAGCTTCGTTTTGATATGTAGTTCGTTCGATTCCGATTTACGGTTTAGGAGAAATGACCGTTTCAAGTAACGGCGTTTCGCGAACGAAACTTTTTCCCTCGCCTTACTTTGGAATGTAGGTTAAAGACCAAAAAGGGTTAATTAATGTGTGAAACATTTATGGTAAGTGTGTTAGGCAGTTGGTAAGTCATTCGCGAAGGAATCGCTTTAAAACTCGTAAAGGTTAAATTATTAAAAATGGTGGAGCCGAGGGTACCCGAGTGACTTAAGCGAATCGGTGAGCGCAAAACTAGCATTAGAGTCTAAGTTAGTTAAATCATAGATTTACAAGTGATTTTGGTTTAATTCCAACTTACTTGTTGTTTATAGGTTATCAGACTTGTCCCGAGCCTTTCTCACCCCCAAGTCGCTCAGGCAAGTATTCTATCCGTTATACTGTTGTTGTGATGTATACATTTGTATATGCATGATCTTGCGATAAATGCATATTGGTTATTTAGCAAATTCTTGCGATATATTGTAGCATGTGATATGGTATATATGCATGCCTGTTTCATATTCTTGAAATATATATCTGTTGGTTCAGTTGATAATACCTATGCTAGAGGATAGCGGTAACTTGCATATACCCTTAGTATAGGGACCCAAAGGTGAAAATATTTTCTAAAACCGGGAGTCGAGGATCCCGAGTAGATTTTGTATATATGGATATGGATATATATATATATATATATATATTTATATATATATATGGTTATAGTTTTCCAAACTATTAATCGAATAAGGTTTATTCGATAACTTTAACTTTATTTTACTTAATGAATATTATTATGAATATTCATTCGAGGGCTTATGACTCTTTTATATTATTTATTGAATATTATTTGAATATTCATTTGAGGATGTATGACTCCTTTATTTTATTTAATGAATATTATTTATAATATTCATTCGAGGTATTATGACTCAGCTTATTTTATTTTTGAATATTATTTGAATATTCATTTGAGGATCTATGACTCCGATTATTTACTGAGATATATTCTTTATTTTATTAAAGAATAAGGTGTAAATAATCAAACTTATTTTCGATTATTCAAATAAAGATAATACTTTCATATAAGTATATCTTTGGTTATTTAATACTCGTTTCAAGTATAAATTTTAATGCTTCTACTTCAATTATTTTTATAAAGATTATTCTTTATGGGAATATTATTTAATTAATAATATTCAGATATTTTCTAATATTCTGGGGACTGATTTACTTCATTAAATCAGCTTTACTCCAAACACTCTTTAAAGTGTTTTCGAGTCTTCAAAATGATTTTTAAAGTCAGAGCGGATCCCAAAACTCATTTTTATATTTAAGATCTTCCTTTTTTAAGGGGATTTAAATACTCGCTCAAAACCTGGGGAATCCGGCTCTGTGGTGTATTTTATATTCGCAACGAGGTTGCAGTTTTGGTAAATGAATTGATTACTTGCCCAATGTTCGGGAAGTAAGCCCATCTAATTGAGTCGGCATAAGCGACAGGCCGGGGTACGGTCTATTATTGTGTAAGTGGCTGGGTGGCAGTCCATCAACGCGTGAGGGGCCGGGGTACGGTCGAGCGCGAGGTCCTAATGCGACCAGGGTGATGACCGGTGAGGAATTCATCCATCTACAGTAGAAAAGGTTACTTATTGGTATCTTTGCCTGATCAGCGAGATATCGGGTTTATGCCAAAAAAATTTTCCTTTCCAAAATTCATTGGATGTTTCAAACTCTGTTCATACTTTACATAACAGAGGTTTCAGGAAATGTTGAAAGGGGTATATATATGTGGATATATATATACCGGGACTAAATAAAGTATCTCATAACTTTTTCATTCAATAATCTTTCAAAGATTGAATCTATTCAAGTCTTAACTTGTGGTCTCATCTATGGGATGTTTTTCTTAAAACCTATAATACTTTGAACGGTGGCAGTTCAAGTAGCTTTATATATGATATAAGTGTGGTGAAGTATTGGTAACTTCATTCCTTGTTTTTACTTATATCTAGTAAGTAATTATCTTGCATATGATAGAGATGCTATTAAGTATCCATTTAGATACTTATATTATTGTTATCACTATACATATTATCTTGCGAGCTGTAAGGCTCACTCTTGCTTTATTTCTTCATCACACAACAACAGTTAGGAGAGATGGCCAGACTCCAGCAGACCCAGCGCAAGCGCGTGGGAAGCGCCCCGCGTCTTCCCGATGATGTTGTAGCTGCTATAGCTGCAGAGGTAGATCCATTGTAGTTCAGACCATCTACTTTTGAGAATCAAATTATGTATAATTATAACTTGCGGCAGATAATGGCAATTAACTGTAAATTTATCAAGTAATCATTTTGGGTTGTAATAATTTTAAATTGTGGATTCAAAGACTTGTACTTATTTCAATTTCATCTCTGAGACTATAACGGGTTGTGGTGTGTGTTAGTGTGGGGTCACAGTATGAGGTTATTTATTATTAATTAAGTGAAGTGATATTGTGGAAAGAAAGACCGTGACAACCCGGATCCCCGACCCCGGATCTGGGGGTGTTACAGAAATGGTATCAGAGCTAAGCGTTATAAACCTCAGAGATGATGCGACGATATAATAACAAACTCACAAAGATAATAAGAACTCTTGCCAAGTTCATGGTCGGACTACTTAAAGTAGTGCTGACAGTTAAAACCCTTACGGGAACCCTTATAAGTATCATGATAGTAACTTAGCTCGTTTAATGTGTAGGCGCCTGAGATGGAGGACCCCGAGATGTTCGAGCGTGAGCATGATGAGGCATTGCTAGATGTTGAGGATCAGGAGGAGCCTGAGATGGAGGAGGATGAGGAGGACCCCTCAGAGGAGCCTGAGACGGAGGTCATTGCTATTTCAGATGAGGAGGACCCCTCAGAGGAGTCAGAGACAGAGGTTATTGCTATTCCAGATGAGGAGGACCCGGATGAGGTCCCAGTAGCTGAGGAGCGTGTTGGACCTATGGTAGTGTATGCTGGTATCCCTTTACCCACACTTCCGGTGGTCAGAGCCCCTACCCCTCCACCACTATCTTGGATTCCCGATGATGACAGCTCAGAGACCCATACTTCCGAGCCTAGGCAGACCGAGGAGGCACCCTCAGCGGCTCCGGATTCACCACCTCTTAACCCTGCCCAGAGGCAGTCTTCGTTAGCTCATAGATATGGTTAGGATGTTTTGAGGACCCGAGTGGCTGTTGCCGAGGCCCGACTGGATGAGGCCAGGAGGGAGTTGGATGCAGAGAGGGCGGGTAGGCGTACCCGAGCTTATGAGACCAGGGCTTCTATACCCCGATCCTTGAGGAGGGAGCTTACGGGGATAGAGCTCACGTCCCGAGCGAGACTCAGATCTCTCCAGGGGGACAGGCATGGTAGGATCTCCAGGTGGCAGGCCGACTATATCTTCCATCGTGCGATGGAAAGGGTTTGGGAGCTGACCCGTTCTGGTGTGTGATTCAGGATTGATGATGGAATAGTCTAGTTGTCTAGTTAGCCGAGGCCTTAGTAAGAGCCAATTTTCCGGGATAGTTGACTTGTATATAGCATCCCTTTTTCTGACTAGACAGATAGACTCTTGTGTATCACTTTTGGGACAGATGACTGTAGCACTGTTGTACTTTTGACCAGATCAAACTATGTATTCTCGCATTATGTATATATTTGTTTCCTTTCGGTTCAGTTCCATAGTGACGGGATCACTGTTTTATTATTATTATTACTGCACTTCGTATTAGAACTTTCTTAAAATAATAGAACTGCGTTATACGTTCTCCCCATTATAAGAGCTGTGCAAGGCACAATGTTGTATATGATTGTGACCTAACGTTGAATTTTCCCAATAATTGTTTTTATTATTATCAGAATCATGCCGCCAAGAAAGATTGGAACTAGGGCGAACCCTGGGTCTGAGGACCAGGGAAGCCATAATCAGGACAATAGAAACCAAGAACACAGTGAAGAGGAAGATGAGGATTATGTGGAACAGGATGACTCCCTGTATGAAGAAGAAGAGGAAACATATGATGTTGAGGGATTTGAGATAGAGGCTGAAGAAGGAGAAACCGAGGTTGAGCAACCAGTACCAAACCCAGGCATGGATCCCATGGGTCAGTTTATGCAACTCCTAAGGCAGAATTTAGAACGTCAACCCAACCCACCCCCTCAAGGAAGTAACAATGCAGTGGCAAACTCTTTCAGGACTTTTAAGTCCCTTAAGCCCCCTGAGTTCCACGGATCAGCCGACCCAGTTGAGGCAAGGGCATGGTTAAAGGAAATGGAGAAATCTTTTGAGATTTTGAGTATCGATGAGGCACAGAAAACTGTATTTGCTACCTACCTTCTGAAAGGAGAAGCTAACTACTGGTGGGAGGCCAAGAAAAACATGGAGACAGATGCTATAATAACCTGGGAGAGATTTAGTCAGTTGTTTCTGGGAAAGTATTTCCCGAGGTTTATGGAAAACCAGATGGAGCTCAAGTTCTTGGAGCTAAAGCAGAATAACTTGTCTGTAGCAGAGTACGAAGTGAAATTTACTGAGTTATCAAGGTTTGTGCCGGAGTTTGTAAGCACTGAGGAAAAGAAAGCTAGGAGGTTTCAGCAGGGACTGAAACCATGGATTCAGAATAGGGTGGCAATCCTTGAGCTTACGGACTATGCCACTCTGGTGCAAAAGGCAACGATTGTAGAAGTTGGAAGTGAACAGATGCAGAAGGAAAGAGAGGAGAAAGGAATAAAGAGGAAAAGTATGAGCATGGGTGGAGGTTCCGCAGGAAGGAGCTTCCCAACTAGATTTAATTGAGGAGCAGTGTCCCTACCAGGAAGGAACACTGGGTTTAAGCGGCCAATGAGTGTGAGTGTGAGCCAGGGCGGCCAGAAGTCAAGAATGTCCTATCCCAACCAATCTCGACCCCCATTGCCAGCCTGTAACATATGTGGAAGGAATCACACTGGGGAGTGTAAAGGAAGGCCAGTAACCTGTTTTAAGTGCGGTCGGGAGGGCCACTATTCAAATAAGTGCCCATCATTAACCCCTTCCGTCGTTCCAACCACCAATTGTCATCAGTGTGGACGCTCGGGTCATTGGAAGAAGGAATGCCCAATGAACAAACCAGCAGCTTCGGGAGCAAGCAGGGCTGCTTCTAATAAGCCACCTACTGCGAGGACTTTCAACATGACAGTCCAGGATGCTATGAAAGATTCAGATGTGATAGCAGGTACCCTTTCTCTAAATTCAGTCAGTGCAAATGTTTTATTTGATTCGGGAGCAACTAAATCTTTTATATCAAAGGACTTTGCGCGTAAGTTAAGACTTAAGGCTAAACCCTTGATAGAACCCTTACAAGTAGAAATAGCCAATCATGAAATTATTCCTGTTAACCAGATTCACCCCGCCTGTGAGATAGGCATAGGGGAGCAATCTTTCAGTGTTGATCTGATTCCTTTTAAATTAGGGGAGTTTGATGTAATTTTGGGAATGGACTGGCTATCTAGCAACGATGCTCAGATAGACTGTAAAGGGAAGAAAGTTAAGTTAAATATCCCCGGGAAGAAAGAGGTTATATTTAGAGGAAAGAGGCAGACGCATAAATTTTTGACCATGGCTCAGGCCAAAAGGATGCTACGAAAAGGAAGTGAGGCCTACCTAGCCTATGTGGTGGACACACAGAAGGAGGTGCCCAACTTACAAGATATTCCAGTAGTCAACGAATTTGAAGATGTATTCCCCCAAGACCTTCCGGGATTACCACCCGATAGAGTGATTGAATTTGCTATTGAGTTGGCCCCAGGGACGGCGCCAGTTTCAAAAGCACCTTACCGGTTAGCCCCGTTAGAAATGAAGGAATTAGCTATCCAATTACAGGAACTCTTGGATAAGGGTATGATAAGACCCAGTGTGTCTCCGTGGGGAGCACCAGTTTTATTTGTTAAAAAGAAAGATGGGAGCATGAGGTTGTGCATAGACTATCGAGAGTTGAACAAGCTAACCATAAAGAACAGGTACCCATTACCTAGAATAGACGATCTGTTCGACCAGCTAAAGGATGCTGTTTATTTTTCCAAGATCGACCTGAGAACTGGATATCACCAACTAAAGATTAAACCTGAAGATATTTCCAAGACAGCGTTCCGTACCAGGTATGGGCATTATGAGTTCTTGGTAATGTCCTTTGGACTAACCAACGCCTCAGCGGCTTTCATGGATTTAATGAATAGAGTATTTAAGAAGTACTTGGACAAGTGTGTGATAGTTTTTATCGATGATATTTTGATCTACTCAAGGACTGAGGCAGAACATGCAGAGCATTTGAGGATAGCTCTAGGGATACTCAGAGAGGAGCAGTTATATGCCAAATTCTCGAAGTGTGAATTCTGGCGGAATGAAGTACAGTTTTTAGGACATGTGATCAATAAAGAAGGAGTATTGGTCGACCCCTCCAAGATAGAGGCGGTCTCAAATTGGGAAAGGCCAACCACACCCACAGAGGTGAGGAGTTTCATAGGATTGGCCGGCTACTATCGTAGATTTGTACAGGACTTTGCGAAGATCGCAGCCCCTTTGACACGACTTACTCGTAAGACAGAGAAGTTTGAATGGACGGAGAAATGCGAGAACAGTTTTCAGGAATTAAAGAAAAGGTTGATAACGGCTCCGGTATTGGCATTGCCGGATGGAAAAGGAGATTTTGTGATATATAGTGACGCGTCGCACAAAGGATTAGGGTGTGTGCTTATGCAGCACGGTAAAGTTATTGCGTATGCGTCGAGACAATTGAAGGAATACGAGGTTAGATATCCTACTCATGACCTTGAGCTCGCAGCAATAGTATTTGCTTTAAAAATTTGGAGGCACTACTTATATGGAGAGAAGTGCGAGATTTTCACAGACCATAAGAGCCTCAAGTACATATTTACGCAGAAAGAGCTCAACATGCGCCAGAGGAGATGGTTAGAACTAATCAAGGACTACGATTGTGAGATTCTCTATCATCCAGGGAAAGCCAATGTGGTGGCTGATGCCCTTAGTAGAAAGGAAAGACTCAGAATGATAATGACTTCGGAAGAGTTGATAAGGGATTTTGAGAAAATGGAAATAGAGGTAAAGGTAACCGGAACCGGAACTGAAAAGCTTTTTGAGATCTCAATGCAGCCAGAATTATTGGAAAAGATCAGATTGTGCCAAGAGAAAATAATGAATGAAGACAGAAAGTCAATGACTGGAGAGGAGATCCATACTGAGAAAGATGATAAAGGGATAATGAGGTACTCCTACCGAATTTGGGTTCCGAATGTTCAAGAACTTAAAGATGAGATTTTGGATGAAAGCCATAGTTCAAGGTATTCCATTCACCCGGGAAGTACCAAGATGTATAGGGATTTGAAGGAATATTACTGGTGGCCCAACATGAAGAGGGACGTAGCAGAATGGGTAAACAAGTGTTTGACTTGCCAAAGAGTAAAGGCAGAGCACCAGAGACCCAGTGGGCTTTTGCGACCCCTGGAGATTCCCGAATGGAAATGGGAACAGATAGCGATGGATTTTGTTGTAGGCTTGCCAAGGACGAAAGCCAATCACGACGCCATTTGGGTAATTATAGACCGACTGACAAAGTCAGCTCATTTCATTCCTATCAACGAGAGATACACAGTCAATAGACTGGTGGACATTTACCTTAAGGAAATAGTAACGCGACATGGAGTCCCAGCGTCCATTGTCTCAGACCGAGACTCAAGGTTCAACTCCAGATTTTGGAGGAGCTTTCAGGAATGTGCGGGGACCAAGTTAAATATGAGTACCGCGTACCATCCCCAAACGGATGGACAGAGTGAAAGGACCATCCAGACACTAGAGGATATGTTGAGAGTCTGTGCAATAGACCTTAAAGGAAGTTGGGATGATCACCTGCCGTTGATCGAGTTTTCTTATAACAATAGCTTTCATGCTAGCATCGGAATGCCGCCTTATGAGGCCTTGTACGGAAGAAGGTGTCGATCTCCCTTATACTGGGATGAAGTAGGAGAGCGGAAGATGCTCGGACCCGAAGTGGTCCAAAGGACCAAAGATATAGTGGATCTTATCAGAGGGCGACTTGTAGCAGCCCAAGACAGACAGAAGAAATATGCAGACCTAGCCCGAAAGGACAAGGAATATGAAGTAGGGGACTTAGTACTGTTGAAAGTATCCCCTTGGAAGGGATTAATGAGGTTCGGAAAGAAAGGAAAACTAAGCCCAAGATACATTGGACCTTTCGAGATATTAAGACGGATTGGAAAGTTAGCTTACGAGCTAGCCCTACCCCCTAATTTGCAACAAGTTCATAATGTGTTCCATGTGTCAATGCTAAGGAGGTATCATCGGGATGCCAGGCACATAGTGGAGTACGAGCAGGTGGATATGCAGCCAGATCTAACTTACGTGGAGAAGCCAGTAAGGATTATGGATAAAAAGGAGCAGGTGCTTCGGAACAAAGTGATCAAGCTAGTCAGAGTACTATGGCAGAATCATAATGTGGAAGAATCAACTTGGGAACTAGAAAGCACAATGCTAGAAAAGTACCCCCATTTGTTTTCTGTTTGATTCCGGGACGGAATCCTTTTAAGGAGGGGAGACTGTAATAACCCCAAAATTTTTTAACTTTTTGTAACCCTTGCGAATAGTGTTTTAGCTGAATGAGAAAACTTTTCACGCCACACTATGTAGGGGTTCTGTTATGGATATTCTGGGATATTATTAGTACTCTATGAAGTATATAAGTGTATGTAAATATCGTCAGAATCCAATTCCGAACACTTTGGTTTTTCCCGGAAATCCACAAGATACGGAGAGAATTGAGTATAAGGTAACAGGATAAAAAGGATTTAAATTAAAGGATTATGATAAAGGATCATAAAAAGGAATATAATGTATTGAGAAAGGTTAAGGGAACCTAAGTAATAAGATCCCGGGTATGATCCTTCAAACGATAAACGAGAACGAAAGTTAAGCGAACCGTATAACAGATCAGCGGTCATTAGGCAAACGATTAGGAAGTTAATCAAAGGGATTAATGGGAATGATGTCATCCAACCAATAGAAAGAAGACAAGGAAGGAAGGATGACATCATGAGGATGAGGTAAGCATGACATGGGAAGGAAGGAGGTGTGGTTGAATAAGGACCACACAAATTCAAGGGCAAGGTAGTAATTTGCTAAATCAAATACAAATCAAGCCAACCAAGCTAGCAAAATCATTTCATCAAAAATCAAAAACAACCAAGGCATTTGTTCTTCATCTTAGCTCTCGGCTTTTTACATTTTTAAAGGCTAGATTTTTCAAAAATCAAGATCCAAGCATCCTAAATTGGTAAGAAAATTCCCTAATCATCTTTATGCTTAGTTATGGCTATATCATGAGTTTAAGCCATTAATTCTTTCTCTAACTTCTTCATTTAATCAAAGAAGAAGACAATGAATAGTGTTTTCAAGTTTTTAACTTGAACTTTTTCTTGTTTTTCTTGAAGATCCAAGCTTTCCTAAGGCTTCTCAAAGCTTCTTAAGGCTTCCTAGCTCCACCCACCACTTCAAGGAAGGTATACCATTTCCAAACCCTAGGTTCATATATATTATAAGGTGATTTTGAGTAGTGGGTTGATATTGTATCTTGTTGTTATGATTTAGAGTTTGAGATTTGGAATGGTAGTGTAATGGAATGGTAATTTTGTGGTTTTGATTTAAAGAAACTTAAGAATGATTAAAGTTAAGTTTAAGCATAAGTATGAAAGATTAAATTGAATTGGTTGGGGTGGTTATGATGTGATAAGGATGGAGGATGGTTGTATGTTGGATTTGAGGTTGATTTGGGTTGATTGTGGATGGTTTAAAAAATTGGAAATCGCGTAAACATAGCCGTCGTAACGTCCGATTTTCTTTGGACTGTTTTTGTGCATAGCATTAGGACCCGAGAACCCCCCTGCTAGATTGTGACCACTGCCATGTTTAGATAGCTCATGTTACGAGCTTCGTTTTGATATGTAGTTCGTTCGATTCCGATTTACGGTTTAGGAGAAACGACCGTTTCAAGTAACGGCGTTTCGCGAACGAAACTTTTTCCCTCGCCTTACTTTGGAATGTAGGTTAAAGACCAAAAAGGGTTAATTAATGTGTGAAACATTTATGGTAAGTGTGTTAGGCAGTTGGTAAGTCATTCGCGAAGGAATCGCTTTAAAACTCGTAAAGGTTAAATTATTAAAAATGGTGGAGCCGAGGGTACCCGAGTGACTTAAGCGAATCGGTGAGCGCAAAACTAGCATTAGAGTCTAAGTTAGTTAAATCATAGATTTACAAGTGATTTTGGTTTAATTCCAACTTACTTGTTGTTTATAGGTTATCAGACTTGTCCCGAGCCTTTCTCACCCCCAAGTCGCTCAGGCAAGTATTCTATCCGTTATACTGTTGTTGTGATGTATACATTTGTATATGCATGATCTTGCGATAAATGCATATTGGTTATTTAGCAAATTCTTGCGATATATTGTAGCATGTGATATGGTATATATGCATGCCTGTTTCATATTCTTGAAATATATATCTGTTGGTTCAGTTGATAATACCTATGCTAGAGGATAGCGGTAACTTGCATATACCCTTAGTATAGGGACCCAAAGGTGAAAATATTTTCTAAAACCGGGAGTCGAGGATCCCGAGTAGATTTTGTATATATGGATATGGATATATATATATATATATATATATATATTTATATATATATATATGGTTATAGTTTTCCAAACTATTAATCGAATAAGGTTTATTCGATAACTTTAACTTTATTTTACTTAATGAATATTATTATGAATATTCATTCGAGGGCTTATGACTCTTTTATATTATTTATTGAATATTATTTGAATATTCATTTGAGGATGTATGACTCTTTTATTTTATTTAATGAATATTATTTATAATATTCATTCGAGGTATTATGACTCAGCTTATTTTATTTTTGAATATTATTTGAATATTCATTTGAGGATCTATGACTCCGATTATTTGCTGAGATATATTCTTTATTTTATTAAAGAATAAGGTGTAAATAATCAAACTTATTTTCGATTATTCAAATAAAGATAATACTTTCATATAAGTATATCTTTGGTTATTTAATACTCGTTTCAAGTATAAATTTTAATGCTTCTACTTCAATTATTTTTATAAAGATTATTCTTTATGGGAATATTATTTAATTAATAATATTCAGATATTTTCTAATATTCTGGGGACTGATTTACTTCATTAAATCAGCTTTACTCCAAACACTCTTTAAAGTGTTTTCGAGTCTTCAAAATGATTTTTAAAGTCAGAGCGGATCCCAAAACTCATTTTTATATTTAAGATCTTCCTTTTTTAAGGGGATTTAAATACTCGCTCAAAACCTGGGGAATCCGG
>NC_133648.1:107645057-107652557 GCF_009905375.1 Apium graveolens | reverse complement strand
TAACCACATTCTCTCTTTGAGCCGAGGTAGTTTACTTACTTAGTGCTTGCATTCTATACGCTATTTCTTTTATCATTCGTATACTCACTAGCTTTCTTTTCTTTTGCACCATTAGATAACTACTTCACTTTCTTAGTTACCTACGGTCTTATAGAAAGAGTAGAGTTGCAATAGAACACTACATCTTATGCACTCTTCTCCGCAATCAGCTGCTAGCTTCTAGAACACTACACTTCTTTCTTTTCTTATGCACCGGAAAGAAGGTTCTGTTCTGAGTTGAAGGCAAGAGCTCTTTCTACTGATCAGCTGGGAAAGTCTATAGTAGTACTCCCGATATAGCTTGTTTACTTGCTTCTTGCATATATGAGTTCTAGCTAGAGGCGGTTAATGAGGAAGGGTTAATGACATCAGTTTGGCTAATCGGGATAAAGAAGTTGCTAGAGAGCGGGGCAAGCTTTCTTATTTTAGCATGCATATTGACCTACTTTTGCAAGAATAGCTAAATACTAGATAGGTAGTTTACTTGCTTTCACTCTAATAGTACTATAGAAGCTACCTATATTATGGTTTAGTTGCTATAGTTTACCAGGTTAGTTGCTACTTGACTATATTATATACAAGACTCTTCTAGTTTATTTGCACATCTATAAGCCAAGACCATAAGCTAGTTACATAGCGTGTATGGCTACTCCGGTTGTTGCTAGCAAGACTCTATACAACATAGCAGTACTTGATAATTGATTATGACGCTTGCATAAAGATAAATTTACTTAGAATAGAAGTCTGGTAGGGTTGCTAGAGAGCGCGGCTACTAACTACTTGCATATAAGACTATACAACTAGACTTGCCGGAGGTTTCTTTGCAATACTTGAGACTATACTGTCTAGCTATAGAAGGCATCTATTTGCTATGCTATTCTACTATACCGATATAACACACCAGTGGCTTCCGACGCTACACTTGCTGCTGTATTAGCTACACGAATGGACAGACCTATTTACGTAACTTTCTTCGTTTGCGCCATTGGGCGATCCCAGTATTAGGTAGTTGGTCTGCTAAGCCTTAACCAAGCCGATTTCCGGTAAGAGAATATGGTAAACCCCTTAGCTAGGAGCAGCTTCCTTTCCTCACATTTTATGGCTATTGGCGGATATAATCCATGAAGAAGGAGCGGAGGCATAAACATCAAGAATACAAGGGCCTGGGATGTCCCAGCCCACACACTCTATGGGGCAAGTTGCCTTTGTTCTTCCGGGTCAGGCTTTCATATCCTTTCAACCAAAACAGGTTGAAACCTATCTTCTAGCGTAACTTGCGCAACACTCTTTTTTGTTTCCTGCCGGAATGTGCTTTTATTCTAAACATCATTGCATTAGAAAAGTGCTTCGGATAACTATTAGCGGTAATCTACGCCCAGTGTTGCCAGGCAATTAAATCCGACTCCGCTTACTAACTTAGTCGAAAGACTAAGCCTTCACCCGGGGCTAGCTGCGTGGCATCAACCCGTTCGTTATCACAGAATGCTTTTCTCGAATGCAATGATGTTTAGAATAAAGCAAGATTCACTTGACTACGGTCGCGTGGTTTCTTATAGAATTCTTATGCACCGTAGGTTCTGAAAGATGCTCGACCAGCGGGAGTAGGTCTTATAGAGAAAGAGATAGAGTAGATAAGCTGTGCAAGAGATATAGTCTAGTAGCAAGTATATGCTTATACAGCTATACAGTCTAGTAGCAAGTATTGCAAAGTAGCTATATTGTATAAAGAGAATACCTTCTTAGATGTCCTTTAATCTATGCCATGAAACCCTAATGGTGCTTCTCGGCAGTAGGTAAACAGCCTTCTCTATTCCTCCTTACCAACTACCTAATCTTGAGGATTGTCGTTCAACGGCTAAACACGAAACAAAAAGGGCCTAGTACCCCGACTTACTATTTATTGTACTAAATGTAATATTAATATGTGCCTTGGTCATGGATGAAATTAAGTACATCATTAAAGATATAATTAAGACTGAGATCTGATCAGAGGATGCTTCTCGTTCATGCCACGGAACGGATAGGAAAAAAGATTGACTAAATCAAATAAGGAAGATAGAAGTAGCTGCAATTGCTATTGAATCTGCTGCGCGTGGAAGGTTTGACGAAGTACCATTTCATTGAATTTCGCATAGTCCTTTCTTTCGATCGCATTAACATGGCGCTGTCTTCTCTTTAATCCTCTCGAGTCGAGCAAGAAAGGTAATCGTATCATCCATGGCTAAAAGACTTTGATTTCTGACCGGATAGTCAATCAATATGAATCGCAGGAATGAGAAAAGAAAACAAAGGGGGAGCTTTCTATATATTAGCGTATACCTCTCATTATCAGACTCCGAATTAGACTCAGGTGACTCAGACTTAGACTGAATTCCCGGGACATTTCTCTTTAAAAGAAAAAAGAAAATGGAATGAAACTCTTACCAGCTGGTTCAAATCAACCATTGGACTGAGGCAAGGGTGCCCGTTGTCACCTTACTTGTTCATAATGGGATCGGAGGGGCGCTAAATTATTAGTTATTAGAAAGGAGAAGATTGCTACTGGTACCTTGAGAGGCTTTCAATTCACACCTCAATCTCCTGTGAGATCTCATACCCCCTATGCGGATGTTTGTACTCCTATAAAGGTTGCTTTGTGGCGAGGTGCTACGATTTTTTTCATTTTACTCTCGTCGAGTTAGCTCACTTCCTTTTCTTTTCTTGAGCTATAGAGCAATAGGAGGTTGATGGTCAGTTCAAGCAAGGGTTCCATCTTGGCAAATTCATTCCTTATTTTCTGCGTACTCTAGCATTACCTTTCAACTAACTGGTCTATTTTTTTCTCTGGCCGGGATGTCCTGATATGGTTTCTGAGTAGTTGTAGTGCACTTATCGACTGCTAACCGCCAGGTGTGCGTTGTGTAACTCCAGCCATAGCCTGCACTCCCCGGAAAAGCATTTTCACGTCTATTCGGTCCGCAAAAAAAGAAAGGGGCGTAACGAGCAGTCTACTCATGTACGAAAGGGGGATATTCCGACTCAATGCAAGAAGTTCCTTTCGTCGCCTCCCCCCTTACCATGTAGCCCCTTCTTACTATTTCCCCAGGTACCCTTTATAGATAGAGGATAATAGCCTTGGATCTTCTCTTATGCGGTTAATCCACTCACGAAGAACCTCTGCTTCCGTATCCGCCGTCTAGTTCATTATTGATGGATTGTATCGGCGGTTTGGTTATAAACTTAATGAATTTCGGGAGACGGAGAGAGCTGCCACTTTGGTCGTCTTCTTTCATTTCAAACTTCAAATTGATCGAATTGTTTCAAGGTTCTGCGCAGGCGGTTGCGCGTTGTAATCAGGCATTTCGATCCCATATTTTGTGTTGTGAAGGATTTAGCCACTTGTGCCTGTTGTTGCTGTTGATGCACCTGAATTTGCTGCTGAGGTGGGAATGACCTCCTAGCTACAGCAGCATTCTCGTTGGCATTGGCGTAGTCATAAGGGACTAAAAGTAGTTCGTCTTCGATCCGATCGCCCATTCGCGTTTAGGTGTGATTCAAAGAGGCCGCGGTAACGCGAATCAACACTTTGATTCGCGTGGCCTTTGACAGAACTCTTTTAAACCTTGATAACTTGCTTGTTTTCTTACTTCCTGGGGATACTCGTTTCTTTGCAAAGCTTATAGTTTATTTAGCACCTATAAGGTGAGATACGGGAAATTGACCATACTGCTTTGTCATAGGAAATAATGACAACATTGGCGACCAAGGAGTGGCGAAAGCAATCCAAGAACTCATAAATAGGCCTTATTCCTTGGGCTACTCTTAGTTTTTTTAATGAATAGTATAGCATGAACAACCAGAAGCCGCAACAATAGAATAGTATCAACGAAAGGCTCTTCCACTTCTATTTATTTACTATATAAGCTGTTCGACTGACTCGTTGGCTCCGCGTTCATGAAATTCCAATATCAACAACATAAAGCAAATTCTTCGATCTTAATTTCGGGCGTATGGAATTCGTTCATCTCTAGTACTGAGAATCGAAGGGGAAGGGGAATCCATCAAGGTTTTTGGCTCGCAATAAAGCTAGGGTCCTGATCGAGCAACTAGTAGTCCTATCTATCCACCTCTCCAGACACAATATCTTGAGTACCTATGATGGTGACCACATCTGCTGGCATGTGATGTTTGGACATAGAATCGAGTCCTTGTGAATGGGCAGAGCCAGGTGCTCTTATTTTACGACGGTAGGGACGATTGCTTCCATTACTGACCAGAAAGACACCAAATTCTCCTTTAGGTGCTTCAACTGCGGTATAGGTAGAAGGAGCTGGTACGGAAAAACCTTCTGTATAAGGTTCGAAATGGTGAATTGAGGTAGAGTAGACCGATGATCTTGTAGTCATTTGGCCGGCTATTGAAAGAAAAAGCTTGCATCTGCTCCCCCTATTATATAACCGGTCCCATCTCTCTCCAAACCTAACGTGGTAGTTTCCCATCATAGGGCTTTCTATCTATAGATTGAGCCATTACCAAGGAGCTAATTTCATTCGTTCAGAACTCAGTTGACTGCTTCTATAGATAAGGCGGAGCGTCCTTGTCCTTGGTTCAGCATTCTAGCGCATAGGGCTTTGGCGCTACTACAGCGCTTCGCTAACTCGAAGCGCCTCGCTATGAGAATATAGCCTCGCGCTAACGCTCGGCTAAGTCTTGAACCTTCGCGCTGACCGTTCGCTTTCTCAGTAGCAAAAGCGCTTCTCTTTGCCCCTTAAGTAGAAGGACAAGAAAGATGTTATTGGTTTTCTTGCTCCCGCTTCCTCATCTGCGCTCATCAAGCCAGCTTTGCTCTTTGGGAGGTGAAACAGCGGTTGAGGCGGACATTTCGAAATGACAGCATCGAAGATAGATTTATATCTATACACGGTTACGGTTATCTCGGACTGCGTTCCGGAAAAAGTAGCCTACTTGAGTTGAGGGGCGGGCACTCCTGTCTTTCAACCCCACTATACTATTCATAGTTGTGGGGGCACTGTGTACTTACAGCCTCTACGATAAGCAAGTGAATGGGCCCGGTGCGTGGCGAACGGAACGGTTCATCAAGAACATTTTCGCCTCAACTCCCTAAATAGGAAGGGGGGACTTTAAAAACTTTAAAAATAGGGCTAATTGCTTCCCACCTGACTGTGATAGCCCTCTCGAAACCTTACCTTATTGGAGCTTTGTAACTAGTGACCGGGTTCCCGCCGCTAGAGCGTTTTCCCAGTGCGCGGAGCCCCAACGAGTAAGGTTTTAGTGGTTTATCATTGGGTCCATAACGCTAATCCTTCTTTTTGTGCTACTCCTAGGGCGGGAAGAAGAGAAGAAAACGCGAGGCGTTCTCTTGGTTTCCCAACCTGTTGCTTCTAAAGACTGCCCTCTCTCGGCTGGATGTTGGTCCAGCCTACTACGAGTATCCCGTATCCAGCAACCTATACAAAGGGCATCAAAGCCCTTTGTATAGGTTGGAGCTATGAAGCTGACCTTCTTTTTCTTAAAAAAGGAAAGGGCCTTTTCAGCTGATGCGCAGGAGCGCACTTCCGCTTTCCCTTTACTAGTAGGGGGTCCCGTGGTTCCTATGCCGCCGCCCTTCCCGGTCCTTTTCTTTTAGTGCTTCGACCCGAAGCGATAGCTTCTAGCTAGTTCAGTGGATAAGATGGCTGCGCTCCAGCTCACTCAAGAATGGGACGGCAGTGGTCCGCCGGCAAGCTCGTTCTGATCTTGGACGCAGTACATTGGAATCCTGAAGTACCACCACGAACGCTACCGCGCGCCCGCCTGCGGTGCGGTAAGGCACCACCCTGTTGTGCCAGCAGCCAACTCCGGCGTGTCCGCTTAGTTATCCTCATCAAGCCACTTACTTGATGTCTAGCTTCCCAACTGGTAGGCGGTTCCTTTTCCCCCAGATCAATGAATAAGGTAGAAGTCAGTTGATTCTTCCGAAGAACCGGAAGCGAAGCGCTATGCCGGGGCGGGGAGACGGGAAAAGAAACGGCTCCGAAGAAAGAAATTGGGGTTCCCAATGCTTCTCCACGCTCAACGAGATGCGCCAACCTCGGGATGCTTTACTCCTAACCCCACAAGGTTCCGAGACGGAGCTTAACCTGAGTCTCGGTTAAGAACGGCGATGATCCACGTTTCACACGGCGCACGATTCCATGGATAGTTTCATTCGACATCGTGATGGAGGACATAGCTTACGATCATCGGCTTTGATCATGCCACTAGGCATTTTATTAGGACATTGCACAATGATCCGAACACTTTGTCGCATCTCTTCGATACGAATACAGTAACGATCATAGCGATCTCCTCTGGTACCTACTGGTACGTCAGGATCCAATTGGTCATGAACATCGTAAGGTGCTGCTCTTCGCGAATCCCAGCATACCCCTGGTTGGGATGGGTAGGCCCACCACTTAACTTTCACTTAGGCCCGGGCCAAGTAAGTGGGGGACCCTGCCGGGCTCCCCCCCCCCCAAAAAAAAAAACAAACTGTACGTGAGAGTTTCCCTTCATACGGCTCGAATCATTCTCAGATGCCCCGAGAGGCGTCCTTTCCTTGTTTGTTGGGTTGGTTCACGCGCGCGCAAACGAGCACCGGCCGCAACAGCAGGAAACTATGACCAATAGAGTAAGACACTTAGCTACACCCGCACGCAAAAGGAATGTGGTTCTGGTTGAGGCTTTCTTTCCCTTATTAGTTTATTAGTAAAGGGGCGCGGGACGTTCGCGGAGTCCGTGCCTATCATATCAAAAGGGTCGTAGAAAGAGAACCCGGCCGCCTATTTCATTCGACGTTCCGGGGCGGGGGCCCGCCCGATTCGACCTACTTTTGGATAACAAGAAGGCGAGCTTCTCCGCTTTGATCACATAAAAGCCCAGTCAGCCACCAACTCGGTGCAGGTCACGTGACCTGCAGTTCGGCCTTCGCTTTTTGAGGCTTCCTCTACCCACATCTCTATGTGTCCGCAGCACTTCCATATGGAGAAAGATAGGCTTACCATGTTCCATCAATAGCACCTAACCTATGCCGATTTTGGCGGACCGTGCTCCACCCCGGTGAACTCATGCGGTTCCGACGTGCCCAGAGGCCAGAGGCGAATCCGTTCACGGTCCGTAGGACCAACACCATTCGAAGGTGGGTGGCCCGCCCCGCCCAGAACAGTCATGTTTGACTGGGCTTACACACATTCGCTCACTTACGCTGTCCCCCCTCAGCTCACCCTAGCCCCGCCAGGCCTTTTGCTTTTCTAACGTAAGCTCCAAGGCTTCACACCAAGTCTTCACTGACATAATATGCGTGCTTTAGTAGGGTCAGGCAGAACCGTTGTTACCTGATGGGAACTCCCCCCATATTGCTATCAATGTCTTCATGTCGCACGACCTCTTAACATTACACCACTGAATCCCCAATCCTTTGCTTGCTGTGCAGGGGACCAGTAC